>NW_025764732.1:298287-334314 GCF_019669845.1 Emericellopsis atlantica | reverse complement strand
AATGGGTTGATATGGTGTAAGTCGTTGATATAGGTGGGTGCCCTAGATTGGCTGTTGCTTACATAAGGAATCTTATTTGGGCACCCGGGTGCCCAATCTTATTTGGGCACCCGGGTGCCCACCTATTGCTCGCCCTCGGCTGCTTGAGTTTTGAGGTTGTCTGCCTCTGCCTGCGCGTCTTTGGCTGCCTGTGCCTCGTCGACGACTTTTTTCTCCGTCTCTGGATCGACCTTGTTGGAGTCCGACTTTAAGTTTTCCATTTTGAAGATTGCGTGGTGTCACTGGTGTGTAAGTGTCGCTGATCACCGACACGATCAGCGCCTCGGTGCCTATGTGATGTATATCAATTATTGAGGCCACCACGCGTTGCTTTCCTCGCCATTGATGTCGATCGATAGTCAAGACACAATTCTTGAATTCTTGTTCATTTCCAAGTAAAAGCGCCTAATGACGTCAAGACAAACCGCCTGCCATTAGTGCGCGCGGGATATAGACACTAGTAAACATCAGGCATCCGCTGCATGAAGATCTGTTGTCGACTGGGCGGAGTGTCTCACCAAACAACGAAACGCGTCCAAAATGGAGATCAACTTAAGCCAATGACGTGGGATAGTAATGTATCGAGACAAACAGACAGGAGCTAACTTGAACTCTTGACACAGTCTGAGCATGCGCAAATTAAACTGCGTACCGCCGAGCACCGTCCAACCTCTACACATTGGCCTTCTCTCCCCCCTTCAAGCCGTGCTTCTCATCGTAGGCCTCAGCTGCCCTCTGCTCCGCCACGGTAACGTGTTTCTTGAACTGGCGACTTGGCACACGGTTCATGAAGAGCTCATCCAACTCCTCGTAGCTGCGCATGCGCGTCTCTGGCACGTAAAAGTACGCGAGGACGACAAAGACCAGCATGATGGCGCCAAAGACGAAGCCAATCTTTGCCTTGAGGTTTCCGTACCCCGGATTGAACATGAGAGGCGACACAAAAGACCAGAAGGTGTTGAGGGCGTTGGATGTAGACAACGCGATGGCGAGGGTCTTGGCTCGAAGGATCGAGGTCGGTATCTCGCCTGCGATTGCGTAGACGGTAGAGCCAACGCCGACGTTGTAGAAAAAGTTGAACATGGTGTAGAAGCCGACAGACGCCGTCACGGCCGCGCTGGTGCTCACGCTGCCGGAGATGGCCATGCACAGCAAGAGACCAGCAAGTCCCGCACAGCCGGCAATGAACATGGGGCGACGACCTATGAAGTCAGACAGGAGCAGCGCAATCGCGGCGCCCGAGATGGACAGAATCTGGCCGCCGATCTGCAGCTGGAAAGACTTTGCGTCGCTGATGCCGAGATACTGGTACATCAAAGCGCCATAGTTGGAGATGAAGCCAAGGCCGGACATGGCCTCCGACATGAAGACGAAGACGCTGATCATGGTGCGCCGCAGGTTCGTGCCCTTGAAACAGTCCAGATACGACATGGAGTCTTGCGTCTCGGCCTCGCGGAGGGTGAGCGTGATGCGCTCCAGATGAGCCTCGGCGTCGCGAGGGTCCGAGTACATGCGCTCGAGCACCTTGCGCGCGTCCTGCGCCCTGCCTTTTCCAACCAGGTACACAGGCGATTCTGGCATGCAGAGTTGTCCGACCAAGCCGATGGCAGCGAAGCCCCATTGTGTAGCGACCAAGGACTTCCACGCCCAATCTGTTTTCCAGGAGGACGTAAAATTGACCATAATGGCCGCGATGAAGGGTCCAATGCACTGCGACAGGTTGCAGAAGCCGATGAGGGTGGCGCGGATGGCCAGAGGAGCAATGTCGGAGACATAGCTGGTGCAAGTGGTGAGGAAGATGCCAATGGCCACAAAGTTGAGCATCTTGCCACCGAAGAACATGGCGACCGAGGTGGATGCAAACTCAATGCCGACAGAGACAATGTTGATGGCTGTGGCACCAATAACGACCGGCTTGATGCCATACTTGTCAGAGAGCCACGAGCCAGCGATGGAGCCGACGATGCTAGCGCCTGTAGCACCACCGCCCAGAGCTGACTGCCATTTCGTCTCGATAAAGTAGCTGCCGTCCTCGTTGATCTTGCCGAATCTCTCCTTGAAGACGGGAATGCTGATGACGCTGCCGGATGCCTGGCTCTCGAACCCGCGGACGATGAGTGTCCAGAGCATCACGCCAGCCCAGAGCAACAACCATGGGTCCTGGCGCAAAGTCTGCCACCATGTGCGATTCTTCTCCTGCTGCTGGACGGCGCGGCCCAGGGCATCCTGTTCCCCATGGGTGGCAGTCTCGACGAACTCGGATTGATGGGCTTCTGGCTGCTTCATGGTGGCGACCTTGGTGTACGGTTGAAGGGGTCTGGTGAGAGGAGGAGGAGATTGTTCGTACTTCGTAGAGAGTGCAGAGTGCGCTTTCACTGAAGACTGCGACCTGTGTACCTTGAATTGCTAGCTGAGAGTTGTAGGACAGCAGCGAGGCAGCGCCCTATTTATCTCCATTCCCTCATGGTGGCCCATGGGGAAGGGCTTGCTGGATCTGGAGTAAAGACGTTGGATGCAAGACAGACAGCGGGAAGAGTGTGGGGAAGCGTGGCAGAACTCGTGGTCAGTGGAATCTTGGTGCCAATCCAACGGATTGCCAGCCAATCTCGGCTCTTCGTTCAATTGATGAACCGATTCCAGAGTCGAGAACAGACTAGTGAGTCCAGCTCGAGGCGGCAGGGCGATGCGTTTCGCCGAGGAAAATGCGACTAGTTCGTCTCTCGTGCCGTCCTCGGATCGCATTTTCATCGGCGTTTCTCTCCCCTCAAGAACATGAACTCTCCGTCGCTCATTCACCTCCGCCGTTCTCCAGATCCCAGAGTCTGATTCCCCAGATTCTCCACCAGACCAGCATGTCGCAGCTGACCCCAACTTCGCGGACATCGATCGATCCCACAAGCCCTGCGGCAGATGCACCACGGACAAAGAAGGCCTGCGACCTTTGTCGCAGCCGCAAAGTCAAGGTGTGTTCATTCCATACATGGCAGGCTTCGACTTGGGGTATCCGGCTCACCTTCCATAGTGTCGCGTGGCTGATAACGAGAGAATCTGTGAAGGCTGTCGCGACCTTGGCGTCAGCTGCACGTACGCCAGACCGAGGCGGAGAAGAGGTCCGCCCAATAGGTAAAGCAGCATGCTTCCCATGTCCAGAGACTTGACGTGTCTATCGATGCGTATACCAATTCCAGCTTCCTCCCTGACACACTCAAAGGCACGTTCAAGGCCCGGCGCCAACGAAATTGGACGATGGTCTTGGGCATCCCGGCTCGCCAGCTACACGAGAGCCGGGAGTTTCGCCGACAGGCAATGGGCACCCTGCTCGCTCCCTCAAAAACATCTTGGCATCACTCGGCCCAAGCCACTTGATACTGGAACTACTGGATGACTGGTTCCGCTTCGTCCACCCTCTCGCCCCAATATTGCACCGACAACATCTCCTGCACCGTCTTCACTCCGAGGAATCCGAGAATGATCAGGTCTTTGCGGCGTTGGTCATATCGGTCTGCGCCGTCACCATCTCGACGCTGCGACGGAAGAGCTTTGAGAGCTATCCGGGAATCACCTTTGACAAATGTATCGAAATCATTGAGCAAGGCAACCTGCTTCAGTCGCAGCCAATCTCGCTGGACTACTGTATAGCATGGTATCACGTAGCCTCTGCTGTCGAAGTCGACGCCGGCACCGGCAACTATCGCTCGTACCGCGCCATTCGCGAAGCCATGACTGGCGTCGACTGGCTGCTCTGCTATGCGGGCGATGAGCAGCCAGCGCCGGACAAGGAGCGCCTCAAGAGGCTGTACTGGCTGCTCTTCATGTGGCAGGTGTAAGTGCATGTCGAGTATACCTTGTCCTTCGTAAATCACTGATATCATGTGCAGGGGATCAGAGATCCAGGGACAACCCCATCTGGCATTCGTCCCATTCAACCAGAAGCTCGAGCATCTGCGCCCCATGAACATCACAGACAGCCAACTATATCCCGATCTGGCATCGTCGGCCGATACGCCTTCCTGGCCCGAGGACGAAATACACTTCATACCCGGGCTCAACAGCCTCATCGATGTCTTTCTGACGTGGGAGCAGAGTAAGAAAGACCTCACACACAAGCAACCCGAAGAAACATTGAAGTGCGCAATCAGCCGCATTCAACATATTCTGGACAATCTTCCTCCAGATCTGCGATGGACGGGGGGACTGACGCGCTTCCCCCAGCCAGTCTGGGGCCACAAGGCGCAGATGGTCAACATTCTAATCACAGCATTGTCTTTAAAGTCCAACTTTCTGCAGCATCTGGGCTCTCTATTGCCTGGTCTCAGTCACTATGATATTATTTGGTAGGCACATGAGCCAACAAACTCAGGAACTCCAGCTGACCCCGTGCAGTGATGTCTTGGAAATACTCCAGCACCTTCCGCAGCCGGTATTTGAGGTCAACGGGCATTCCCTTGTCGTCAAAATCCGTGATATTGGCGCGGCCTACCTGTCAGAACTTAGCCAAGAGTCACGGGGAGGCGTCGAGTATAATGAGCGGCACGCAAAAGTTCATCAAGTCCTCCAGGCGCTCAAGAATCTTGATTTCAGGCCACATCCAGACGCTGGGGACCCAATCGCATCAACGGTGGAAACGGAATAAATGGTCAAGGAAATGGCACTAATTGCCTATGGCTAATTCTACTGTTTGTGGACTCTTGTGTTCAATCAAATTTTCTCAAGCTCTCCGCTGGTGTGGGCAATCCAACTATCATCGAGCTCCTCCACAGTCATCACTTTGGGCACAGGGTCCTGCAAGACATTGCTCGCCAGCTTCCCCCGCAGCAGGTACGTGGGCGTGCAGCTCCAGGCGTGACAGAAGCTATTGTTCCTTACGTCCCCATAAGGGCTGTTGGTGCGGTCTTCCGGGTCGAAGCACTCCCAGAACGTGTCGGCCCCTGCTTCGATCATCTTCCCCCAGTAACCTTCCATGACTTTGATGCACTCCTCTTTGCATCCAACGTCAGCCAGCGCCTCACAGACGTAGTGCCAGAGGTATGGCGTCAGAGGTTGAATGGCGTCAGGGTGGTCCAGGGCCTTCAGCAATGCAGCTCGCGCCATTTCTTGCGGGTATGCACCCGACAGGGCGAGCCAAGCTGCGGATGCATAGCTTACTTGGGCATTGGGGCCTGACACGACGAGACCTTCATCGTTCAGAAGTGCCTTGGCTGCCTCTGTCATGGTGACGGCAGTGTGCTCGTGTGGAGGCTCTTGACCCAATAGAAGAGCCAGCTTGTTGGTGGCCTTGAGACAGTACAAGAGAAGTCCATGGCTCCCAGCGCTGCGATCGAGGTCTTCCTGCCAGTCGAGAAATTTCCAATCGCCACCGCGCGATGGATCGAAGAGGCCAGTCTCAGGATCAAGGTGAGAAAGCGCCTTCTTCAAGCAGCCAATGACGGTCGGCCAGAGCTCCTTGCCAATTGAGATATCGCCAGACACCTCGACATAGTCGTAGACAACTACGGCGAAAAGCGCATCGTAGTCGACAATGTAATCGTCAGAAGGCGTGAAGACAGGATGCTCGAAGAGACAGGCTGGCACCGAGTCGTCCTCCCGCACAATAGCCGCAAACTGGTAGATGCAGCGTTTGACCAAGTCAAAGTCCTTGAAGGACTTGTAGTTTGCCAGTGCCTGCAGCCTCAAGTCTCCAAGCCACAGCCGTTTGTCTCTGCGAGGTCCGTCCTCGAACACCGTTTGCATGCAGTCGCGAAGTGTCATGAGACTGACTTGGTCGATGCGATCCAAGACAGTGTTCTTGAAAGCATATGCGTCGACCTTGTCGGACTGTCCAATAGCACTGACACATTCGCACGAGATGTCAGAGAAGGAGAGCTTGCACTTGGGCGACATGTCAATAATCTCGACACGGAGATAGCGGAACGCATGACGCCGCGGCACCTTCAGAGTCTCGGGACACATGTCGACGTTGACAATCTCGTCGGGGAGCCATGATGTGCTGATCCATGTCTTGACATTCTCCATACCCATGGTGACATCGAGGGGCGATTCCCCAAAGGTCAGTCGCAGCCTGCATGGGGCGTCCATGTGTGAGCCATGTGAGTCGAGGCGCATGGACAAGTAGCCGACCATGTGAATACCAAAGTCGAGGATGAAATCGCTTTTCCTGGGCCACAAGCTCGCCTCGAAATCTTGCATTGTTTTCATTATCGTGGATGGTCGGATGCCGAAATACTGAGTCTCGTCCTCGACGAAGCGGATGACATGTTGAGGCCTTCGAGCCCAGCGACGCAGCGTTGGCTTCAGCTCTTCAGCCTTGCGTGCAAATTCCATGTTCCATCGAGTTCGGGGGCCTCCCTTGAGCGGGTAGGTTGGTGTTGGAGCAGCCATGTTGTAAGAGGGGGATGTGATGCTGCCAAGGCAGTGGAAGCTGAGATCGAGCGAAATGATGAATATCTAGAAAGGCATGGCACATGTAAATTAGAGCACAGACGGAGTTTAAATGAACGATCAGGCTTCCTGGACTTTGCAGCCATGCTTGCGACCTTTTGACGGCGTTTCTCGTTTATTGGAGCCATACCCACAACATCAGAGTAAACTGATAGATTACAGAGCCGGCGCCTCGTCTAGGGCGAGAATCCGGTACGGAGACGGTGTTTCTTCGGATTTGTCCACAACTCCGCGATCACAGGTAAGAGCACGAGCAAATCCCCCCGTCCATTCCAATGCGGGGTTACTCCGTAGTCGTGGCCCGTGGGGAAATGAGCGCGTCCTCCGTAGTCCGTAGTCCGTACTGCGGACCTTATAGACATGAAGCTGCCCACCTTTTCCAGTTCGCAACGCTCACATTCGCATATCCGTGCTAAGATCTATTTTCTAGATAGTGGTGACTGCAAATAATCCAGATGAGCACCTCGCCGCTGTATCTGCGCGTTTTTGATTGTTAGGAGTGGTCTTGCCGGCTATCTCGAAGATTAGACCCCGGGTAAGCGGAAACAAGTTTGTTCCCCAAAACGCACCCTCGCAACGCGCTACCGTTCAATGTTGATGAGAAGCGCGGGAAAGTCAAACTTGAATCCTGCGAGCTTGTTAGGTAATGACTCTAGGCATAATTCATTAGACGATCACTGGCGTATTAGCCATCCCCCCTCGGCAAGCATACGTCTAGAGATCACGCCCTTCATTATTCGACTGGCCAATTCAGGATAGCGACTGCAATAGGAAGCAATGTTGATTTGTACGCATAGCAAATACAAACCACCAGGATGAATTAATGGCGTTCGTAGGCGACGCCAATTCTTCAAGTGCGAATCAAAAATGCATGATTGAGACCTGAATTTGAACGATGGTGCCGTTTTCCCGAGTTCGAAAGGCGCTCCAATGGTTCGTGATGAGGCTGAAGCTGAAAGACGCCATAGGTCCGCAGTCGGAAGCGCTAGTCGCAAGATAACATTCTCACTCTGTAAATGCACTTCCCACTGTGGTCTAATTGATGACGAATAGCTGGTATCAATCATGGGATTTTCGGACTGGGTTGGACATAATGCTGGACTTGGCACAACGTGCCAATGAATGCTTCGGGTCATGGGACCGAACGGGGCTAGCAGGGGCTCATCCCGCCCTCTATTTCCCTCCAGAGGCAGCGACTGGACGCAGCGCCGAGCCAACTGGAGCCACCACCACTGTAGGCGACCACTTAGCGGACTCCAGATCTAGCCAATGTGTAACCACTGACCACAGGCATTCGACGACATGATTTTGATTGTGCCTTCGCTAAAGTCTCCCGCTCTCAATCCCGGATTCATGGAGCTGGCTTGCTTGCTTTCTTGAAATGGGCTCAACGAAAGTGCGTTCACTTAGACCGAGATACCGACGCGAAGTGGTTTGCTCGTCTCGGCTTCGCAATTCCCCGGATTCCACACTCGGTTGGGATTAGCGCTTGTCTTGCTATCCGATAAACTATCATCTCGGCTTTGCGATTGGAGCGCTTACATCCTACCCCAATTGTGCCCCAAGAAAGTCCACGAGGATATCCAAAACCATGCCATCGCAAGCTGGGGAAACGGAATGCGTTAAGCGCGTGGGAATACTTAAAGGACACCGAGGGCGCTCCCCAGTCTCGCTGCGTTTTGACCACTACTTCATTGCAGACTGCTGAATATTGTCATCACCATGAATCCCAGAATATACCAGTTCTTGGTGGGCGTGTTTGCGTCCTTCGGGTCGCTTCTCTTCGGCTACGATCTAGGCGTCATTGCCCAGGTCATCGCCTCAGAGTCGTACCAGAAGACCTTTGGCGTCACCGAGACGGACCCCGAGACGTAAGTGCCCCGTGGTATCCTCCTCATTGAGAGAGTCTGTTGTTCTAACCGCTGCAGCGGTGCCGTTGTCGCCTTGTTCACAGGCGGTGCTTTCTTTGGTGCCATGTTCGCCAGTCCCACCACCGAATACACAGGTCGACGTTGGACAATCACCATTGGTAGTCTTATCTTCATTGTGGGCGGAATTCTGCAGACCGTCGCTCCCAAGATCTCGTACCTCATGGCAGGGCGGTTCCTGGCTGGTCTCGGTGTTGGCTTCCTGACAATGATCATTCCCCTGTACCAAGCCGAAATTGCGCATCCTTCCATCAGAGGTGAGTCAAAGCGCAAAGGGGACAAACGACTGGTGACATTGACTGAAACAAAACAGGCACTGTCACTGCACTTCAACAGTTCATGCTTGGCATCGGTGCCTTGATCGCGTCTTGGTCTGGATGGGGAACCTATAATGCCTACTCAGACAACCGGCAGTGGCGCATCCCGCTGGGAATCCAACTTGTCCCAGCTGCGATCCTCGGAGCTCTCATCTTCCTCTTTCCCGAGTCCCCTCGCTGGCTGATGGACAAGGGCAAGCAGGAACAGGCCCTCAAGACACTAGCTCGCCTGCACTCAAACGGCAATGAAGAAGACGCCTGGGTCCGCGCCGAGATGGAGCAGATCCAGGAAAGCATTGCCGAGGAGCATGCCAACGCTGCCCAGTCGTACACGGAACTCTTCACCAACATGTCCTGCTTCCGCCGTGTGCTGATCGCCTGCGGTCTTCAAGCCTCGATCCAGATGACGGGCGTGTCCGCCATCCAGTACTACTCCGTCCAGATCTACGGCCAGGCAGGCATTGGACCCAGCGACGCCCTCAAATACCAGGCCATCAACTCGATCATTGCCCTCATCGCCCAGGCCCTTTGCATCGCCTTCATCGACCGATTCGGACGTCGCTGGACTCTCATCTGGGGCAATCTCTTCAACATGGTGACCTTTATCATCGCCACAGTCATGCTGGTCATCTACCCCCCCGGCAAAGGCACCCCGGCCCAAGGCTGGGGTTTCATTATTGTCACCTGGGCCTACAACTTCTCCTTCTCGGCTACGTGCGGTCCCCTCTCGTGGATCATTCCCGCCGAGATCTTCGACACTCGCACCCGAGCCAAGGGTGTCGCCCTCGCCACCATGACATCCTTCGCCTTCAACACTATGATTGGCCAGGTTACTGGCATCGCCATGGGGGCTGTGGGCTGGAAGTACTACCTGGTATTTGTGATTTGCAACTTTACCAACGCGGCGTGCGTCTGGGCCTTTGTTCCCGAGACCAAGCAGATGCCGCTCGAGGAGATGAACTACATGTTCACGCACGCGCCTTGGTTCGTGCCGTTTGTCGACAGGAGCCAGTACACTGCGGACATGCGCGCCGACATGGCACGCAGGGCTGAGATGATTGACGAAAAGCTGGCAGCCAGGCATGAAATTGGAGCAGAGCATCATTGATCGATTCTCATTTCTCCGGATGCGGGAGTGACGCGGAGGTTCATATCCATGCTGTTAGTACGGCAATTGAGACGATCAACAAACAATGTGGTATCGGTTTCGGGGTAGAACTATATCTTTGGAAACCCTAGGAAAAGCATTGTACGTCGTACAACAGCGACAGAACAAATAATCGATCCCCAGATAATTCGAATCAACGCATCCATCATACCACACCAATAAAGATCACACTGTGGTATCACAGTGCGATCCAGACCGAGACCGCGAGCGGCGTGATTTCCTTGGCAGAATAAGCAAATACTCGTTTCCATCCGGCAACCCCCCCAACGGCCAGTTCCATTTCTTCCGGACGTCGTTCAATACTTCCAGCGGTTCTGTGTGGTCAACGAAAAACTGAGTATCAACTCCCGAGACAAGCCCACTGGTACTCGAGGACTCGAATAGAGAACCGGAGAGTTTTGCGTCACTGACGTAGGGAATCGGTGAAGAACTCAAAATAGCTTGAGCGTTTGTCCGAATGAACTCGATAGGCACTCTCTCGATCGTGGCTATAGTTGTTAGTAGCCTGCTCCATGGAAGGGGGACAGCGTGAGGCCCATCGGGATGACCGGCAGCGCCGCGAATATGGTGCCAATACTTACAACAGAATGCATTTGCCGCCGCCAGACAAGCCGCAGGATGGGAACTCATGATACCGTATCTGTCGATGGAGTCGTCCCTGAGTAGTCTCAGGAGGCCGACCGCTAGCCCGCGCTGTCGGTATTGCTTGCCCACTACCAATTGAGTAATCCAACATATGTTCACGTCGCCGCTGCGCCAGAGGCAGGCGAACGCGTTACCAGCAAGCTCCCCATCGACGGTCACCATGACGTAAATAACAGTGGCTTCTTTGGGTAGGTACTGTGCTCGAAGTCGGCGCGGGCTTAGCTTCACAGCTTCGCCTTCGTTCTGTATTAGAAAAGATGTGTGCAAGGAGTGGATGTAAGCTTGCCTGAATGATCTGACTGGGGACCCCATGTCCCGTAGTTCTCGTTGAAAAGCTGAGCAGCTTTTCCCAGCATCTCGTCAGTGACATCTTCTCCAGGCACGCGCCGGTAGGCGTGCTGGACACGTCGGAAGCTCATGGCTGGGGGGTGTTCGAGGACGGCAACACTGGTTGGGAGTAAGAAAGGATCAGGGCCAAGAATGCCAGTAGTCAATTAAATCAGTGTGATGATGATATTTCTAAAGGGAAGGTGGCTTCCTCTTTCCCACAATAAACAAAAAGGTAAGGTACCTAATAAACTCCAGTCCTCTGCGACGTTCCTTCCCCAATAGCTGCCTGTCGGGGCGCCAGTCTTCGGTGAGTCACAGACTACCACGTAGTGCGGTACTACGGTCTACTCAAGCAGGAGGCGGGTCGGGACGCAGGGCGCCTTACCCGATTAGAAGGACCGCCAAAGGAAGGTTCGAGTTGCAACGAGCGTGTTCTCTGTCACTGATTCAATGCAACAATTCCACTCGATTCAGCTATATGATGCATCTGAGTATCGTCTGACTTTGAGGAACGGCCCAATATTGCCCGATCTTCGAAAACGACTGGGGCCTCCATCAGACCCTCTTATACTCCAGCTCCTCATGCTCTTCTTGTACCACCTTGACCTCCTGAATGTTCCGCTCCATACCCTCCCTCCCTTCAAACAGGTACGCCAGCTCCTCCAATGTAGGCCCAGACGTCTCCACGAAGAAGAAGTACACAATCCCAAAGACAAAGGCCACCCATACGCAATAGTAAATGTAGAACTTCCAGCCAATGTTCTCCAACCCAACAGGATTGACGTACCCTCCAAAGATGGACGCTACCTGGATCGTGAGAAGAACGAAAGCCCACGTCTTGGCGCGCATCTGATAGGTGACAAGCTCGAGAGGGTATGTGACGATGAGGTTGGTCCACGCGCAGGTATAGAAGCCTTGGAAGAGGAAAATGCAAGCGAGCACAACCCGTCCAGCAGCGATAGAATCGTGCTCCAGGTACTGCTGAGCCGCAATAGTCCACGCAACAAAGGTGACAAGGACGCCGCCCGATCCTGTCAGGAAGAAGGTGCGGCGCTTGAAACGGTCAATGACGACAGTCACTGCGAGCGAGACAATGTACTGCCAGAGGGTGACCATGCAGTTGATCAATGTGATGTCCTTGTCCTCCTTGATGCCAGTGTCTCGGAGGATCTGCGTCAGGTAGTTGGACACCAGAAGATTGCCCGAGCTCTGGCTGAAGACGGCCGTGGCGAAGCAGAGCGCGATTCTCTTGAGGTTGGCCTTGGAGGAGAAGAAAGCCTTCCACGTCATGTCTTGCTCCAGTTCCTCGGCGATGACCTTTTGGATTTCGGCAAACTCAAAGTTCACAAGCGCGGAATCGCTATCACCTTCGCCGTGGTACTTGACGAGGATCTCGCGTGCCTTCTCGGTCTTGCCCTTGGCAA
Source organism: Emericellopsis atlantica (assembly GCF_019669845.1). Lineage (NCBI taxonomy): Eukaryota > Fungi > Ascomycota > Sordariomycetes > Hypocreales > Bionectriaceae > Emericellopsis > Emericellopsis atlantica. The sequence continues at coordinate 322,025 of NW_025764732.1, read as the reverse complement.
TGAGCCATCGTGGTGATTCTGGACAGAAGAAAATGAGGCAGAGCTGGTATGCCGAGGGGACGACTTGGATCAGGACAGGCAGCTTCCAAGACCACTGGCCCTCAATGCGGAAACACCCATAGGTGCCCCAGGCTCCAATGACATAACCAAGCGGGATCGACGTGTTGTAAAAGGTCGTTGCCATCACACGCTCTTTCGGATGGCTGAGCTCGGTGACCAGGACAGGCGCGCCCATCTGGATCAGCGATGAGCCGATGCCCAGCACAATCTTCCCGCCGATGAACATGTTCAGCGACGTCGAGAAGAACTGCACCAGAGCTCCCGCAATGATGATGACGGAGCCCAGTGCCGTGGGCCATCTTCGACCGAGCTTGTCGCCTATCCAGCTGAGAAAGATAAAGGGGATTACGCCGCCAATGGCATTCGACGCACCGAAGAAGCCAAGAACGGAACCTGTCGGATGGTTGAATTCCTCTTGCCATGTCGGAAGGACTTGCATGCCATTTGTCATGCTCTGTAACCCTTCTCGTTAGTGATTTCATATACAAAGGCCGACAAGGATTGACTTACACCATCGATGCCAAGAGCAGCGCTGGCCAGCAGCGACGAGGTGAGCAGGAAGTACAGCAGCACGCCATTCTTGCGTTTCCAAAAAGGGGGCATCGACTTTGGGTCAAGGGGTGCCACGATGCCCTCCGTGGCTTGGGCAGCTGATGGAGCCATTGTGTGAAGAGTGTAAAGGCCCAGGAAGGTTGAATGTTGACAAGAGCTGACGATGGTGCAATGGCATTATCATCACCACGATGGGAGTCGAGCTGTGTTATATGGCTCCGGCGAGTCCCCTCGGCATTGAACCGCGACGTCGGATTCAGCTGAAAGATTCGTTCCCCGCTGCCTTCAATTTGACCGAGCCGTTAGTGTCTTTGTTGAAATCCCAACCCCATGGGGGCGTTCAGCACGGAGAACTCCGCGATAGTGGAGGTGAATCGGAGAATCGGAGAATCACAGATTTTCCAAGCACGCAGACTCGAAACGCTAGGACAATTGCAATCGGAGAATTGACGATCGATTACTTGATGGGTTTTGTCTTCTCTCAGCCAACCTCTGCAGAAGAGGCTTAAATGCTGAGCCGCATGTGGTCAGGAAGCAGGATTTCTCAACTCACAGCCAGACTCTCAGCCCTCACCATGTCAGCTTCACTCCCCTCCAGCTTCCTCCTTGGCTTCGCGACCGCCTCCTACCAGATTGAGGGCGCCGTGGAAAAAGACGGCCGTGGCAAGTCGATATGGGACACTTACTGTCACTTGGAGCCTACCCGCACCAAGGGCGCCAATGGAGACGTCGCGTGTGACCACTATCACCGCTTTGAAGAAGACCTGGATCTGCTTCAGCGGTACGGTGCCCAGGCCTATCGATTCTCCATCTCATGGTCACGGGTCATACCAAAAGGAGGCCGCGACGATCCCCTGAATGAAGCCGGCATAGCATTCTACAACAGACTCATTGATGGCCTCATCGCTCGCGGGATCACCCCCTGGGTCACTCTGTATCACTGGGATCTCCCGCAAGAGCTGCATGACCGGTATGGAGGCTGGCTCAATGTCCAGGAATCCCAGGCGGACTTTGAGCACTATGCTCGTGTCTGCTACAAGCGCTTTGGCGACCGTGTCCAGAAATGGATCACATTCAACGAACCGTGGATCCAGTCAATTTTTGTGAGTCAAGACAACGCAGCATTCGTGGATGGACACCTTGCTAACATGCGACAGGGATACTCAACAGGTGGAAATGCGCCTGGCAGAAGTAGCACAAATCCACAGAGCTCGGAGGGTGACTCGTCAACAGAGCCGTGGATAGCAGGACACGCCCAGATCATGAGCCATGCTCGCGCTGTCGCTGCGTATAACCGTGACTTCAAGCCACGTCAGGGAGGTCAAATCGGCATCTCCTTAAACGGGGATTTCTTCGAGCCCTGGGACAGCGAGGACCCTCTCGATGCCGAGGCTGCAGAGCGACGAATGCAGTTTCACATTGGTTGGTTTGCCAACCCCATCTTCCTGAAGCAGGACTATCCCGCCTGCATGCGGCAGCAGTTGGGGTCTCGACTACCTGAGTTCACAGAGGCGGACTTTGCGTTGCTGCGAGAGGCAGACTCGGACTTTTACGGAATGAACTACTACACATCCCAGTATGCGCGTCACCGTACTGGTGAGCCTTCAAAGGACGACTACCTGGGCAACGTGGACGAGCTGCAGTCGAACAAACAAGGACAGTCCGCTGGTGAAGCGAGCGGGCTTCACTGGTTGCTTTCCTGCCCGAAAATGTTCCGCAAGCATCTGACCCGCGTATACAAGCTGTACGGAAAACCCATCTACATCACCGAGAACGGCTGTCCCTGTCCAGGGGAGGACAAGATGACACGCGAAGAGTCTGTCAAGGATGATTATCGGTGCCGATACTTTGCGGATCATCTGGATGCCATCGCTCGATCCACACGGGAGGACGGCGCAGTTGTGAAGGGGTACTTTGCGTGGTCATTGATGGACAACTTGGAGTGGTCAGACGGATACGGACCCAGATTTGGTGTCACCTTCACAGACTACGAGACCCTTGAGAGGACACCGAAGAACTCGGCCCTGCTACTGAAGGATATGGTCAAGACGAGGCGCCAGGCTGTTCACTAGGAGCAGCATTACAACTCGTCATTGCGAATCAGCTCTCAATTGAGAAGCGTTTGTGGACTTAGTTGGGGGAATGACCTTCCGGGAGTGAGTTAGGCAGGAATCATAGCTTGCCTATTTGGAGTGTCTGTTTATAGAATTTGGAGGAAAGAGTGGCTCAATTGTGACTTCCACAGATGCAAAAGGCTATATGACTAAAGAACAGAAGTTTGAATGCAATGTATCATCGGTATCATCCACTATCGACCGTCCTTCAGCAAAGACCAGCCTTGTCGGGCTCGCAGGCACCATTGGACTTGTCGCAGCCCACATAAGCCTGGCACTCCGTCTTGGGGAAGCAGTTGTTGCTGTAGGTGGCCTAGATACTCTTGTCAGTCGCTGTTTTCTTTGCTGCTTTTCGAGTGAGAACGTACCGTGTCGCCCAAGTTGGGGTTGATGCCCATGAGCTCTCCACCGTCAACGGCCGTCACACCCTCCATGTGGACAGAACGGGCACAGTTGCCACTGCAGTTGCCGCAGGAGCGGTAGACCTTGCCGTAGTCCTCGGCGTAGAAGTTGTAGATATTCACATGGCCACATCCGTTGTGCTGGATAACCTTGTCGGCGGCGTGGTACGCACCACCACCGATAATGTCGGCTGTGCCGTCACCCTTGATGGAGATGGCGTCCTCGCAGACATCCTCGAACCAAAGGTTCTCCAGCGTGCACGAGCCAAGGCAGTACACGCCCTCGCCTTGGTTGGCGCCGATGATGACGTTGCGAAGGGTAGCACCCTCCTCAAGGACGAAGACTGTGTCAGCCTCACCACCCTCGGACTGGCCGGTGCAGGCAACGCCGCGGTCGTAGGTCACGAAGCCGGCGTCAAAGACCTCGCCAGGGGAGATGTAGCGAGGCTCGCTGAGGCTTTCGTGGCCTGTAGACGAGGGCATGGCATCCTGGCCGACGCAAGCCAGAGCGAGCGGCGCAGCGGCGAGTATGGAAGCAATCTTGAAGGCAGACATGTTGATCAAGTGTGTGTCGATGGTATTTGGCCAAGAAAGAGCAGATGGGTGCAAGTTGATGTTGTCAATGCGATGAGGTGTGTCGATGGGCTGGGGAACCACGCGAGATGTTATGCTTAAATACTCTGCCACATGCCTTTGAGATCCCGGCATTGCCCACTTTCCTGAACTCGTCTTCGGATGGTGGTGTCCGCGATCTTCACCACCTCTTCCCGATCGGAATCCCACGCGGAGGTATGACTGGCGCAAGAATGGGGCCGAAACGCACACGCATTGCGGGACTTGTTGGTTTCAGGCGGGCCCGAGCCGGGGGTCTTAAATTTCCTCCACTTGCGGCATCTGTTCTCGATGAATAGAGTGTGAACTGCGGGTAAGCTTGTATTAATGATGAAACGTCAAAGGCCTCCAGTGGCTTGGTTGACGGGAATTTGGAACTTTGAAAGTCCGCGCGAACCTCCCCGCATGACATGGGAGGGTGAGTGCTTCTCTACATGACGGGGATTGGCTGGTTCCCGTCTCAGGCGACCCTGCATCGTGCCGGTAGTTGAGACGCAGTCAATCAATCGGCGCCGGGTCGGCGCAACATCGTGACGAAGCAGCGGGATTGTACTTGGCGGTGGCGCAAAATACCGGCTGCGTGTTCAGTATCAAGGATGACGTTACCATCGTTTGTAACACGAAAATGGAGCAATCTTAATTACAAAGCATGTTCAATAAACATGCGGCAACCGTACAAGTCATGCTCTTGTCGAGTGTGCTGAGGCGCCTAAACGTGAAACATCTTCAGGTTTGAGCGCCCGAACAAGCTGTCAAGCGGGAATCTGTCGTAATGCGAAGACTTTGTTGTCATGAAAACTTAATCTACGGGGATGTTCCATTGGAAACAGCCAACAACCCCCTGACACAAACCTTGCGCCAGTGTCTACTCACTTTCGGGCACATGACGTAAAGTCGTCCAGCCCAGCATCTGTGATTGGCACGGATGGCAAACACAATTCAACATCCTCGCCCTCCAGTTCATCGCCAAAGACCATCGAGTACTCGCGCTGGGATCAAGTCAGCCATGCGTGCTCCCTGTGCGTTCACTTTGAATGCCAAGTTCTTACCTCTGCAATGCGGATGAACTCGTCGTAAATGCCATCCTGCTTCAGCTTGTCGCGCACAAGGTCCTGAACGCCACCAAGAATGGACACGACGGTGAGCACTTTGCTGTCCCATGTCAAGATCCCAGAGACACCCTCTCCGTCGATGCGAGTGGATTCTGTGCTGCCGTACTGGTCTGAACAACGTCAACACTACTGCTAGGTCTGGCTAGCCAAAAGAGGACGGGAACTCACTTTGCATCTTCTTCCCAGAGACCATGTTATGCCACCACGCGAGGCCGACGGCCCTGTCAAACATGATGATGGGCCAGGAAGCATAGGGCGTCACGACTTCAAGATACTGCTCTGTCTGGTTCGCAATCGAGGGGATACCGGCTGGTGAAATGTACCCGAGAACCTCGTTGGTCTCGGAATCGGTGATGTTGTTGACAGAGGCGAGCAGACCCGGGTTCTTGGTGACAACCGAGTTGCACGTGCGGACGCGCTCATGGTTGTGATACAGGCGCCTGATGATGTCGACGTCGTAATAGGGAAGCTCGAGGACCTTCCATGGTTCGTGGCCAGAGAACCAGTATCCCCTCTCGACAGTGACGGGACCGACGTTGCCCTGATGATACTCATCTTTGACGAGCTGGGGCCTCTTGACTTCCCACAGGGCATCCTTCTCGGATTGAGGGAGGTCGCCGAAAAGATGGAAGAAAAAGGCCACGAGCTCTCCCTCGTAAGGGTCGTTGAGCCTGCCTTCGCCCTCGCATTCGTAGGTTTGATTAGGGTGGTTGACCGGCAGGAACTGGTCGCCGATCGTGGTGACAGCGCAAATCGATCCACTGTCTCGGTAAAAGATGTCCAGCATGTTGGGAGTAAGGAAGTCGAGCCACTCCTGCCAGCGCTCGGCCTGTTTTGCGTACTCCTTCTTGTTCGTCTTCTCGAGCGCTTGGATCCAAGCGTACACGGCCCACCAAAGCTCGCCGTTGTCCAACGCTGGTACCCGATTGACCCAGTCGGGCTGAGGTACAATATCTTGGATGTCGGCTTTGAACCATGGGAGGGCGCCGCCAAACCCAGGATGCGTCTCGTTGAACTTGAGGTATGTCTCAAGCTTCTTTTCCATGATATCAAAGGCAATCTTGGGGGCCTTCTTGGGGTGACGAGAGCTCAAGAACTGGGCCGCATCATGCGATCCCTCGACCGCGCGCGCATACAGCATGATCTGGAGGGCCTGTGATTCAAATCTGCATCAGTAACTTAAGTTCCTTTGCTGCGAATGAGGTGAGTGCTGACCTCCTTGCTTGCCGCGCTGAACGGCTTCGTAGAGATGGCCTCACCAGAGTGCCAATCCAAGATGGAACCGTCATAGGACACTCCATTGCCGCCATTGTAGGCAACATCAGGCTGGTGGAATTTACCCTCCCAGTGAAGCATCTGGGTCGTGAACCCGTCTGTGTCCGCCAGGATCTGATCTTGTGTCCAGTCTTGGGCCCACCGACATTGGTCCTTGGGAGGCTTGGGCTTAGCAGACGAGGCTGCCCCCAGCGCTAGCGGGAGGAGAAACAAGGACTTCATGGTAGGAATTGTCGTGGACCTTGAGAAGTAGAAACGGTGATGGTTGGGTTTTGCATTGGCCTCTGGTCGCCCCAAGCCTACTTATACGCCAATCAAAAGGATGCCGGACCTCGTGAAATGCCGGAGGCTTGTTTCTTCTCTCCACACGCTACCCCAGAAAGGGCTCGTGGTTGGGGTTGTGGGGTCCACGTGCTTGGGGTGGTCGTGAGGAGGAGGAGTGTTACTCCGGCGGAACGGAGAATCAGAGCATAGCGCCCCCTCATTAGCTTAGCTTGGACCTTTTGTCGTTTGGCCGATTGTCCGACGGTTCTACCCTCTGCCTCATCCTTCCCTCTGCATTTCTCCTGTAGATGCTCACCAATCTCCGTCGTCCCACGAAAGCAAGCTGTCGCCAGCATTGGCACGATGGAGACAGAATCTCCTGCGACACCAAGCCGTCAATATCGGACCAGGAGGCGGACGCTCAACAGTCGAGCGTGTGATCGCTGCCGTCGGAGAAAAGCCAAGGTCAGACCATTCTCCGCCATGTGCGATGGCTGTCTCAATTGACATGTCGAACAGTGCGATACTCTGAGCCCACAGGTCCCTTGCTCTTCCTGTCGACTAGCTGACGCGCCATGTACCTTTGAACTCCCATTGGCAAGGCGAGGACCAAAGGCAAGACATCGGGCTGGCACCTCTTTGACCGCAACCGAGGAAGAGTCAACCATCATCGCCATTGACGATGAGACGACTGCCCAGGCTGAGGAGGATGCAGATGACAGGCTGAACTCGACGACACTGCTCATGCAGGAACCTGGTCAAGGTGGCTTTGGCAACGGCGCTTCTATATCGGCATCTCCAGCGGCTTCATGGGCTGGGTCACTGGTCGAGCAACCTCCGCTCACGGCCCTGCAGCGTTGGCAACGGCTGTCTCTCGCCTTGTCGCTCGCCAATGCGGACCCGGACCAGATTGTGTCTCGATGCGTCGATCTTTTCTTCAAATATCTCTACCCTCTGACACCGTTGGTCCATGAGCCAGGCCTACGCAGCGACCTAGACAACTTTGCTTCGGGGAGCAGCCTCACAGAGATAGGTGCATGGCGAGCCGACTCGGCCTTTACGCTGATCACGGCCGTCTGCGCAGAGGCTGCCTTCCTGCTACCGAGCGACGTGTTCCCTGAGAGCAACGAGGCGGTTGGCCACATCTTCCTCCGCGCCTCGCGAGACTGCCTCCACAGCTATCTGGAAGCTGATCTTGAGTCACCTGACGCCAACTCGATCGCCATACGATACTTTCACTCCAACTGCATCCATGCCACGGGAAAGCCCAAGTACTCGTGGCACATTTTTGGGGAAGCCACCCGTCTTGCGCAGGTCATGCAGTTGCACAAAGAGTCTTCTCTGGAAGGCCTCGCGCCGCTCGAGGCTGAATTCCGCCGCAGGGCATTCTGGATCGTGTACATGGGGGACAAGTCAGCAGCGATCCTCAACAACCGCCCCATCACACTCCACCGCTTCTCGTTTGACGACGACCTCACGACCGCCTTCCCCATGGGGTTGGATCACGAGTCTTCGAATCTTTCCGCAGTGTCTCCCGATACGCCGTCTTCGCTGCCCATGCAGAGCAGTAGTCTCATCACTGGATTCAACGCGAACCTCCAACTATGGCAAGCCGCTTCCGAACTCTTGCTTGAGCTCCGTCTGCTGCAAGACACGCAAAGGGACTCGATGGTCACTGGCTTGCTGGCACGCTCGGCGCCCAGTGTCGAGCAGAGACAGCGACTTGACGCATTATATGTCCACTTCACCACTTGTCTGGACGAGTTGCCAGCGTACTTGCAGTCGTGCACCCTCGCCACTGCCAGCGGACAGAGCCTCATGCATACAACTCAGCTTGTGATCCAATGCGCGAATCTGCAAGTGTCCTTTCACTGTCTTCGGATGGTCATCACGCAACGCTTCGAAGACATGTCCTACCACGGCACGAGTCTCGAGCAAGCCGACCTGCGTCGCACGGAAATCGCCCGGGACATGTTGCGCGTCATGCAGGAGGCTCCCTTTTGGAGTCTGCAGGTCAACGGCGAGCCGTACGTTGAAAAGATTCGCTTGATTGGCGCCAGCCTTCTCGCTATTGTGCATCGAAATCCAGGTTCGCCGCTAGCCACGAGGGCGAGGGCGGACTTTATGGTGCTGCTCGACACGCTCACCAGGCTCGACAGCAAGGCTTCTGACGCGTTGAGAAGCAACATGATGTGAGGTGTTGTTAATACGATGCGTCATTTGCGTCGGCCGGGGGCAACTCATTAATTGTCCGGATCATCTGGCAACCTGATCATTCCGAGCGTCAACGTCCACTCCCAGGTCTCTGGCCTGAGGAAACATCCCTATACGTACAAGTGTCGACATTCCTAGGCAATCACCTGCCTTGGGCATCTCTTGTCAGCTTTGGGTACAAAGTCGCTAGTGATCGCGGTAAATTGGCCTTCCGCGAAACAAAGACCTGGCAGCCAGTCCGCCACCCACGGCCCAATGCGACACTGGCTGGATAAGGCTCGTTGCGAAACGAGCTCACGTGTCGCGCACATATCAGCGCCTCGTGGAGAGTTTCTGCAAGGCGACAGTTGGCGCTGGTCTCCAGGTGATGCTCGACTCTGACACCTCGTGCCTGCGCACCGACATTGAATTGTCATGTGCCTGAGCTTTCGATCAAAACGAACCGCACCATTTAGCCTGAAGATGTCGATCTGGCCAAGATCAGTCAACTCTTTCGCAAGGAATGTCGACGGTCACGATCTCTTGGTGGACATGCTGTTCAAGAGGCGTATGTCGACCGTGACAAGGCTGATTGGGCCTGTGTGGCAGTTTTGGTAGCGCTGGTGATGGCAGATCGCGAACATCCGCTCACTTTGAGGTCCACCCTTGAAGCACTGCTTGCATGTGGGGGGCTGAAATCGACCTACGTCTCTGGTTCAGGTCAATTGGTCTTCGGCTGCCAGTAGCACCAATGTAGACGCAGAGTCTGGACGTTCGTGCCGTGCATATTCGCAGAATTCTTACGTTCTTGGGAATCTTGGCGCGTCTCACGGGCGGAGGCGCGTCCCAGTCCCGCTCTGGTCGTGTCACGTGCCTGCGCTAAACCCCTCGGTGGCCATCTCACCAACTACCCTGTACATCTTCTCCTCGTTCTGTATTCTTTTGCAGCATTTGTATGCTACCGTTATCTCAAGAAAGTGGAATGTAGGCTTTTGGATTATAGTGATTTGTAAACAAATTTATACTTTTGCCTCCGCATACAATTGATTGTTGCGAACGGACGGCGCTGCTCCCAACATAATTAGGTGTCCCATCCTGGATGACTCCTTACCACAAAACTTGAATGCATTCACACGGCCACGGGCAACTAGGGCTACCCACGAACACGGCTATCATTTTTTCAATTCGACATTGTCGTGAATGATGCCTGCGCGAATGTTCCACGCGCGGCGAAACCCACGGAAATCAGCTTACTTGCTCACGACGCTGCGCCTTGGGCTGCGATGTGCACTTGGATCTTCAAAAAGACAAGACCCCAGAATTAGCCACCGGAAGCGGCGCAGTCAGCGACTCAGCATGTAAAAATAAGCCGGTCCGAGCGTCGCTTCTGCCCTTGCTTGCGGCACTCCGAACCCCTATCCTTGTGATACCGTCAGATTCGCGTAGGAAGGAATTCGAATGGCAATTTCCTAGTCGTCATACTAACCCTCGGCGCTGGCAGTAGGACCAAAACTTGCCGCTCATCGCTCACCGCCCTGTCCAATACTGTATAGGGAGGCACGCTGCCTAAAACACTGGGAGATCCCCCTGTTTCCAGTGCCGTCGCGCGGGGGGCAACGCAGCAACGCAATTGGCAAAGAACACGGTCCTCGTCGGGTGTCCGGCTGCCAAATGCACCGGTCATGTTCAGAGTTCACCATGAAACAATGCAGTGGCTTGTTTCAAGAAGGGCAGAAGTCCACCAAGACTGCGCCAATACGGGTGAGGCCCGTGTCCGCGAGGTTGATTGGCTCGCAGCCCCTTTTCAAGCGACCCAGGCGGGATTAGGGCCTTGGCCAGGCGCAGCGATCAACGTTGCAGGGGACTGGATCGTGCGCGCATGGACACCAGGGCACGATTCATCCATCCTTTGGACGAGAATGGACACAACGAGAGCCACGCAACAGTAAGATGCAGGAACATCAATGGACGAGTACTTAGTGCTGACCATACTTCCGTTCTGCTCAGTCTCGTTGTTCTTATATAAGTAGACGATCAAGCCACAATAGTACTCCTTGATTGACCTTGTTCGATCAAACAGCACACAAGGACAGTCACTCACTCACTCATCTTTGACACGATCACGTTTGGGCAGTTCAGGTTTCACACTCTTTTGCAACATACTTCGAACCATTTCACATTACTATCATTCACACACATCCGTCTCTCCCAGCCCAACCACCAAAATGCAGCTCCCCTACATCGCCGCCCTCTGCCTGACCTGCGCCTCGATGGCGTCGGCCTTCTGCGTCACGCCAGAGATGGTCGAGACCATCGCACCAAAGTCCAAGGAGTGCCCTCAGAACATGCTGCCCGAGTGCCGAACCGCGGCAGAGGCCGCGCCCTACATCACCAGAGCCTTCCACCGGTACGGCATCTACAGCCCCAACGCCATGGCCAGCGTCATGTCCCTCATGGCCCTCGAGTCGGGCGAGTTCCAGTACAAGCGCAACGCCTTCCCCGGTCGTCCTGGTCAGGGCACCGCCAACATGCAGATGGCCGAGTTCAACCTCAAGTACGCAAAGTCCATCGAGAAGCTCGAGCCACACGTCGCCAACGTCACCACCGTGGACGGGCAGCCTGATGCCGAGCTCAATCGCATCCTCGATCTTGTCGTAGCCGACGACTACAACTTTGGCAGTGGCGCCTGGTTCCTCCGTTCACAGTGTGGTGAGGGGGTGCTGTCCGCGCTGAATCAGGACGTTGACACTGGATTCGCGGCGCACATGGATTGCGTTGGCGTCGAGGCGGGCAATGAGGAGCGCCAGGCGTACCTCACCCTCGCCAAGCAGGCGTTTGATCTGTGAAGGATGAGCATTTTGTTTGAGTATTAGCAGGAGTTTCAGGGTTTCCTTCTGGCATCATGCATCTAGCCGCACCAGACCTACCAATACATAAATCATGCATGCAAATAACCTGTCCCACTCGTCGCTGTGTCACGCAGGTCGATACCTGTCCGAAATGTATCGATTCCATTGTGATTCAAATAGTGCCCTTCAATTTATGTGTCGTTTTTCCAGTGCCTGCTGTCCTTCTTGCCCCCTTCCGAAACAGACGGCGCATCTCCATCTGAATGTTGTGTTTCGACCGTGATATGTGTCGACTTGATAATGTACTGTTGGCTCGACGTCGAGTGTTCGTCATCCAACCGATCCCACTGCGAAGTGTCTGTGCGCCGGAGGTTGGCAATCCCACCTCCCTTGGGCATGCCTCCGATGTTGCTGAGTTGCGTCCCCCCCTCGTTTGTTGACAACCCAGATTTGCCTCCAGATGCACCTGTAGATCCCAATTGCTTGTTGAACAGTTTTCGTAACGGCGGTAGTGAGCAGGCCATGATTCCGAGGCCCGCCTCGAGAACTGACCACAGAATGGTGTGTCCAAAGTTGTCTGCGTTGGAGCGTAAGCGTCAAGGCACCACACGTCGCGAACGCGCCCGCTGTACTTACGTAGTGAATTATTCGGGTACTTGACGGTGTCGTACGTGTGGTAATACCCCAGGCGCACCAAGCCAGCAGCGCTTCCAAAGATACCCAGCCCCAGGATGGCCTGGACCGACCTCTTCCTCCTGGTCGGCATCTGCAGTCCCTCCAAGATGAAAAAGGGCGTGATGGCGCACGTCCAGTCCACCATGGCTAGGACAACCGTCCCTGCGTAGCTGATAATGATCCATCCATGTTCGATGCGACAGAATCCCAAGTCGGGATTCCACATGGCGGGTATTGGCGAGCAGCTCACAAACATGATGATGAGACATACTGCCGCGTTGATCCCCAGCACCACCATATTACCCCAGATGATTCTCGTGAAGAAGGTCGTGGAGCTGAGGCGAACAATCATGATGGCCATGGACAGCTTCGTCAGCACGGAGGATCCAAAGTAGATCATCTCAAAGTAGAACATGTACTCCTTGCAGATGACCTGGTAGTATTTGAGCTGGCCGTCCGGGACTTGGCTGTCGGAGGCGCCGAGGCCATAGTACGTCGCCATGATGAGGAAGACGACCGAAGGGCAGAAGGGTAACTGATCAATCGTCAACACCATGCTCGCGAGATGTATTTGGCCGCACTTACCCATCCCGCCACAGCAGAGAGGTCGTCCCAGCCCCAGGCGCGCTCGGGACCGGACAGCTTGATCCTCACATAGATACGCAGCGCAACAATGACGGTCGACAGTATGCAAAGGGTATACGACACAGCCTGTATCACAATGGTGAAGCCTTCGGGCTTTATCGTCGGAAGGCTGTGCGAAATCTTGGCAATTCGCTCTCCTTCTTCGCTCCGGCTCGATAGCATGGCGTCCATGGCGATGGTCGCTGTACACCACGAGGGCGTGATAGTGGTCAATTTCCACGGCAGCACGACGAGAGAAGGCTGAAGAAAAGAAACGTGGGTTGATAATTAGATTCAGTAAGAGGGTGCGAGACTGGGTGATGACTCTGTAGGAAGCACTCTATCCGCTCAATTCGTCCATAATAGGGACTAATTAGGAATCTATTCCCAATGCTTTGCCAGCCAGGGTGTTTGTGTATGTTACATCGGCAGATGTAATTACTCCGTACGTACCCTCGGGCAACTGCCAATGGACCAGGGATACTTGGGCCATTCGATCCCAAATTCACATGTGCAATGGCCTTTGCTTTCCGAAGACGTTCTTCGCGGAACAGGTCTGAGAATCCGCGTGCTCTTCAGACGATTCAAGTGGCAACGGGATGGGCAACCCCCCGGACCACCCTAGTCTTGAGCTGTTCGAACAAGGGTTCAACAAATACTCGGGCCGTCCGGGCCTGTTAAGACCGGACTTCACAGGGTGGAATCGCCAGACGCTCAATGACAAGTTTCTAATTACCAGTCAAGAAGACATGGGCCAACTTGTCGCACGCTCGTGTGGTCAACCGTTTCTTCACCTCTCCTCGCCAGAATCCAGAACGATCGCAACTGAACTGTTAAGGCCATGTCCGCGCTGCGTGTTTTGTGAAGCACCCTCTTGTCTGCCACTTTGCGATAATAGGAGGGCGGGGGATACTGATAGCTTCCATTGACAGCAGGGGTATGGCTCCATCTCGGCCAGGATTCAGGCCCCTCCTCCTCAACGCCAGGGACCAGGAGTCAGGACACCTGATTGCCACTACCAGGCACAGCCCTCGGCTTCCAACGCTCGTTTGCTGGCGCGGAAAGGAGCTTGGGCAATGGGCACCGAGGCGGTCTAAGACGGAGCTTTTGCACCAACAGTACGAAAGTCCTGACAGTCTTCATTCGAGTCGGGCAAAGGGGTTGTCGTCGGCCCGCCTCCTGCGAGTTCCGGCATAATCTCCAATTGCAATGTGACCTCTCGCATTCCGTGATTTGCTGGTTCCCGAATCCCAGAACAGTCCTGATTGCCACGGCACAACGTTAGATGCCACTACTCACGGTCCTCTGTCGCCTCAGGTCATGCACTTGTCAAAACACGAGATGTCTGGACCATTGAATAGGGAAGAATTGCGATCAATGCAGCGAGGACTACTCACCAGGGAACAAGTCCAGCCCTATCAGGACTTTCGCTAGTTAGCACTGATAGTATGTAGGCACTAGGCAGTACTAGTAATACTAATAAGTACCGTACCGTGGCCTCGAAAAGTGCCATGGCGCGTCTGTCAATCATGCAGTAGCGCAAGCCGCCGTCAACGGTTAGGCCAAACGTTTCGAGATGTGAACGCGCGGAGAGACGAAGGTGGGATGTCTGGCTAAATACTTTTAGAAACGCATGTCCTGTGCATGAGGAAAGAAAACATATATCTGTATATCCGTAGTAATACCTACTCGGAGTGGAAGATTTGCTCCAATCGACACAACCCCGTCCACAGTGCACACATGATTATCTCGAACATGGACACGACTCTCCGAGCGACGTGTCAGATTCTCAACCCCCAGCCCTGGCTGGTCCCACAGCCAAGCCAGTCAGGCCCCGCAGTATCATCTCCGGAATCTTTGGCGAAAGGGGGGAACCCTGAGGCGGCGAGGGGGGCCCCTTCGAGTCATGTCGACGATGAAGAGCGCGGGATGAAGTTATCTACGAAGTAATACGTACAGAGCACGGATACAGGCTCTAATGAGAGCCTCGTTCCCAGCATCCGGATAACTTCACACCTCGTCGCCGTCGCCATGTTTGGATTTGGCGGGCCAGCAGCGCCTGCCCGGGTCGCCACAGACCGCGTGGTGCCCGTAGGGTTCTTCGACAATACCATCATCTTTCGCACGTTTGTGCTATACACCCTCTTTGCATTCGACGATGTCCTCGATCCGGAGAGGCTGCGCACGTCACTGGAGCGTGTGGTCGCGCGGCCTGGGTGGAACAAGTTGGGTGCGCGTGTGCGCAGAAATGTAGGCAGAATGCTTCCTTTTTTCGTTTAATGGACGTGATGCTGGTCAGTGATTGACAGTCGGGCTAATTGTCGAGGGATAGGCATCCGGTGACCTTGACCATCATATCCCCGTCTCGTACTCCGAAGAGCGTCCTGCCATCGGATACGACCATCTAGACCTGAGTGATGTGAGCTTGGAGGACCATCCTGCCGCGTCACACATTCCCAAGCCACCTCAAGACGGCTACCCAGCCGTTGTAGGCGACCCCGACAAGCTGGTGGACCTCTACTCGGGCCCTGCGATTCCCAAAGGCCTCAACGACTACATATACTCGGACAGGCCTGAGCTCGGGCTGCGCGTGGTATCGTTCAAGAACAAGACCATTGTGGTCCTCCACTGGATTCACCTTGCGTTCGACGCCACCGCCAAAAAGGCGCTGCTTGATGCGTGGATGCTGATGCTCCAGGGGAGGGAAGATGAGATCCCAGAGCCGCTCGCGCCAGACAACTATATCTTGGAGAATGTTGGCAAGAATGCGCCGCAACCCCACGCGCTCGCGAGCAACAGGGTGTACACCCTGGGACTTGTAACCTGGGTTCTCCGAAACATCTACTCACTGGCGATTAGCACTAAGGAACATCGCATGCTGTGTGTGCCGCCCGGCTTCCTGAACAAGCTGAGGAAGCAGGCCCTAGACGAGGTCAAAGAGAAGGCTGTCGAGGCCGGTCAAGAGGATGTATCCTTTCTCTCCGAGGGAGACGTGCTGCTTGCCTGGACGACGCGTCTGGCCATGACGGCCAGTCTGTCGCGGGACTCGGAAACGACCGTCGCCGTCCAGCAAGCGTACCAATTCCGACCTGTGCTCAAGGACCTGAACCCCGAAGGGCGGCCGTTCCTCAGTAACTGCGTCAGTTTCCTGGTCTCCTTGATGCCTGCAAAGGACGTCCTCCAGAAGCCGCTGAGTCACTTGGCGTCGAGCATCCGGAACTCGATCAAGGAGCAGGGCACACGCGAGCAGGTCGAGGCGTACACGTCCCTCGTCCGCGAGGACCCGGCGAACCGCGCGCCTCCCTTCTTTGGCGAGAGCGGGATGCAGCTCATCATGTTCTCCAACTGGTCAAAGTCCAACATGTTTGCCACCGATCTGTCCGCGGCGGCCGTGAACCCCAGGAGCGAGCCTTTGTATCCGTCCTATGTGCAGAGCGTGCAGGGCCCGTACAACTTCAGCGACGGCATCATTGTCGTTGGCAAGGACACGCAGGGCAACCACTGGCTGTCAGGATACAGAGCTTGGGGCCTCTGGGGCCTCATGGAGGAGGAGATTGCCAGGCACAGGGCTTGAATGATGGTCGGGTCTGTTGTGACGGAGCGGGGGATTCTCTAAAGAGTAAGAGAATAAAGGGTGGTAGTATGAGTCATGACGAGGGGAGAAACTTGGCAATCCATTTGGACGTTGGGGTGGCTTGAGGCTAGAATCTGGATGGTTACATGATGCCGCTGGCTTACCCTGTACTCGACGCAAATTACCAGCGATTGGGAAAGCTTTATGACTAAATGTTATTTGATGATTGATCCGGCGACGGTGGAAACAGATTGCGACTAATTATGTAGGCTGTCATTTGATCTGAACCTTTTCAAAGCCTCACCAGCTTGATGCCTGGCGGCCTGCTGTCCGCTTTTACTTCTTGTGTTGAAGACCTGCAAGCTCGTTGCCTCGCAGCCGTTCTTGCGCAGAACCTGTCCGTAAATAGAAAAGAAAACGTCGTCTAACAATATTCTACAAAGGCCACATTTGCAAAGTACGTGCGTAGCTTTCGACGTAATAAGCCCAATCTATCGGAAATTGGTTGCGCAGGCTGGGACTACGTTTCGTGCGTCGTCCGTCCAGACACGGGGCTCGGTTCCCCGTTGTCACCCAACAGGGTGAGGATTGTCGGCCTTTCGGATCTGCCGTGCCGAGCGTAGTTAGGACTTGCTTTGCTTCTCATGCCGTGACAAATTTGTTTGGCGCCATAAATGATTTCAGCAGTGAGCAAGTGGACGGAGAAAGTCACCATTGTGCAGGCAGTCCAGCAGTGGCAGCTGCTGCACGAGAGCCTGGTCTCATAACCCATGACCAACCCCTTGGCTCTGGGGAATTACCTGGTCTCTTTCAGTGCGCACTTCTGTTTGCAGGTTTCGTAAGAGAATCTAGCCACAATGCTAGCCAGACGACACGAAAGCGCTTTGAAGATTGAGGAAAGCTGAGGGCCGATCCTGGACGGGTCGGCATCGTCCGGCAGCAGATCAAATGTGGGGAGCCACGATACCATGTCGCAATTGAGGTCCCTTGATGCAGGAGGTACAATTGCCCAGGGGCAAACGTGAGCTGTTTGTTCAAGTGACTCGAGGGGATGCCCTGCTTGGCTGACGGCATGCCAAGTGAGACGGCACTAGAGTGACTGGACGCAGCTTAGAGGACGTTCTCAGTGCATGTTCCTTTCTGGACTCGGTGGCGATTCGGAGCCGTGAAAGCAGGGCGGTCCCGTACCTGGCACTGCAGGTCTGCATGTAATAATCCTGGCCTTTTAAAAACGCGTAAGGCTTGCCAAGTTGCTAAGGATTGCTTGGCCTAACTAAGACAATCCACCTTCTGGCACCTCGAAACGAGTCGTGGCGCCATTCCTTCTTATGAGTGCCCGGCAATACGGCAGTTTTTCTCTTGTCGGGCCTCTTCTCAACGGAGCTGAATGGAGATGATGATGTTGCGAGAGTCATTTGAATACCCTCGTGCTCTCTTTTGTGGCAAGCATTCAAGCATTCGTATAAGTGGCATCTGGATGTCATTGAAGCTCTGCGATTGTTAGCCGGCAGCACGCACAACACATCACCCACTCTCCTTCGTTTCCATCGACTCACTCCGCTTAGCTGGTCTAGAAGCGGTTTAATTTCGTTAATATGCAGTTCTTAGCGTTGTTTGGCCTCGTGGCCGCTATTGTAAGTGCCTGTTGCCGACAACCTTATTGCTTTGGCTTCTCCAGTAGGTTAACTTTAATGTCCTCTCCAGGGTCTGGCGTCTGTCGCTTACTCGGTTGTGTACAACCTTTATTTCCATCCCTTGAACAAGTTCCCCGGGCCATTGGTATTTCGCGCGACCAGACTTGGCTTCGCGTACAAGCTCGTCACCGGTTCCATCCCATTTGATGTGTTGAGACTCCATGAGAAGTACGGCGATGTCGTTCGCATCTCGCCCGACCAACTTGCCTTTGCGCATCCTCAAGCATGGAAGGACATCAGTACGTCACCTCAGCCCCTAGTCCTGCGTAGCAATCCATCTAACAGACCCTACAGTGGGCCATCAAACCACCGAGATGCCCAAGTACAAGAATTACTACAGCCCCGTGGCTGGTACGCCTCAGCACATTGTCAACGCTGAGCGTGAGGAGCACGCTGCTCTGCGTCGTGCCCTTTCGCATGGCTTTAGCGAGCGCAGCATTCGCGACCAGCAGACTATCATCAAGCCGTACATTGACCTCCTCATTGAGCGTCTGCATCAGAAGTGTGACAATGGAGTCACCACGCAGGACATGGTTATGTGGTATAACTACACAATGTTCGACGTGATTGGCGACTTGTCCTTTGGCGAGTCCTTCGGATGCCTCGAGTCGGGCGAGTACCACCCCTGGGTCCGATCATTCTTCAACCTGGCCCAGACAGGCACCTATCTCTACGGCGCCAGCTGGTGGCCCACGCTGCAAAAGATGATCATCAGGTCCATCCCCAAGAAGTCAATCCAGGAACAGATTCAAATGTACATGATGGCCGTTCAGAAGACGAAGAAGAGGATGGACATGGTCGAGACGCGCGCCGACTTTGCCCAGGCTCTGCTCGACAGGCGGGACAAGATCGTGAGTAGCCTGCGATGTGCTGGATGCTGTCTTCATTACTAACACGCTCAGGGTCTGAACATGCAGAAACTCGAGGCCAACGCCAACACCCTCGTTGTCGCCGGCTCCGAGACCACGGCGACAGCCATGTCTGGCATGACCTTCTATCTTTTGAAGAACCCAGAGGTCCACCAGAAGCTCAAGGACGAGATCCGCGGTGCATTCAACTCTGATGAGGAGATTGACTTTAATGCCGTTAGCAACCTCCCTTATCTGCAGGCTTGCATCAACGAGACCTTGCGCGCATATCCTCCCACGCCCAGTGGCCTTCCTCGGACTGTCCCTGCTGGTGGTGCGACCATCTGCGGACAGTTTGTCCCAGAGAATGTGAGCACTCCCCCACCTGAACTTTTCTCAGTCAGAAATTTAACAAGTCTAGACCGTCGTCGCCATCTACCAATGGGCCATGCACAACCGCAGGGACAACTTTCAGCTGCCGAACGAGTTCCATCCCGAACGCTTCCTCGACGACGAGCGCTTCAAGGACGACAACAAGGACGCCTTCCAAGCGTTCCATGTCGGTCCTCGCGCCTGCATTGGCAAGAAGTGAGACCTCTTCCCGATCCCCGATGACGAATGACTTCTGACTTCATGCAGCCTTGCCTATCTCGAGATGCGTGCTATTATGGCGCGCATTATCTACAATTTCGACATGGAGCTTTCACCCGATTGCCAAGACTGGATGTCACGGCAAAGAGTGTTTGACGTGTGGGAGAAAGACGAGCTCAAGGTGCACCTCACACCTGTTTCGAGGTAATAGATCGCCCCAAGCAAGCTGGTCTTGTGGCGCGCTCCTTATCACAGCATGTATACCCCCCGAATGAGCGTGTAGATACGAATGATGATTGCAAAAAATGTCTTTTGATTGATAGTTGCCCATGATCTACTCCCTACGTGGCTCGTATCGATCCGACTCGTGCTCCACGGGTCGGTATGTGATGTAGTCAAACTGAGCCGACTTGGCCAGCCCATTGCAGTCCGACGCAGCGACACCAACAAAGGAGCCCGTGAAGCTGCCGTCGACCTGGTGTCCGCCACACTCGTCCGACACAATCGTCGCATCGAACACGGGTCCAAACTTCTCGAGCTCCTTGCCCTCGAGCGCGTACCAGAACTGCAGCGCCGCCCCACGCACAGTCACCGCCAGCCTGACTTTCCCGTCGTTGGGGATCTGCTTGGCCGCTGGACCTGGGCTCTCGAGCTTGCCACCTGGCCATGACGCCTCGGAGCTCATGATGAGCAGCTCCCTCTGGCCGTCCGTGTGCGCCGTCACGGTGAGGTAGAAGAAGTTGTAGCGGCAGTAGTAGACGGTCAGACCCGCAAACTGTCTCTCGTCGTCTGGCGCGTAGGAGATTGTCGTCTCGGCGTCAAAGGAGAAATGTGTCTGGCGCCTAGCAACAAGAGCCTGCTCGAACCACGAGCCGAGGGACTCGCGACCGATGAGTGTCAACTTACCACCCTCGGTGGAGAAGATGCGCTCGGGCTCTGGTGTTCGCAGCCACTGAAAGTCCTTGTGCAGCCCATTCTCGAATGTATACCTCTTCTCAGACCAGTAGTCGGTGTCGTCGCGCGTGCCGGGAACGTCGACGTAAAGCGATGGAACAGGGCCATTCTTCACGTATAGCCAGTCGTCGTCGCCCCAGTAGGCTTCCTGGATGGCTGTCTCGCGACCCAGGACGCATCGTCGCTTCTGGCCAACAGGGCGACCTGTGAGGTGAACAATGTACGTCCTGCCATCGGGCGTGTCGACAATATCACCGTGGCCAGCGCGCTGAAGCGCTGCGAGCGGCGCGTCCTTGGAAGTGACAATGTGCTTCTGGGGATGCAGTTCATACGGACCCCAGATGTCACGCGAACGAGCGAGGGTGGCTGCGTGGCTGTAGCCCGTACCGCCCTCGGCTGTCAGAAGATAATACCACCCATTACGCTTGTACATGTGCGGTCCCTCGACAAAGGCCAGGTCTGAGCCGGGGAAAATGTTCTTGCGGGGGCCCACGAGCTTGCCGGCCTTGGGATCGAACTCCTGCAAAGCAATGCCGGTGAACAGGTGAGGACGACGACGGTGGTCCCACATCATGTTGCTGAACCACTTGCGACCATCCTCGTCGTGGAAGAGCGAGGGGTCGAAGCCGGATGAGTCGGCATACACGGGGTCCGACCAGGGACCCTCGATCGCGGGCGCGTGGATAATGTAGTTGTGCGTGTCCTTGAAGGAGCCGTCCTTGCGCTTGACGTCTGTGTAGACGAGCCAGAATTTGTCGCCGTCATGGGTCAGGCAGGGCGCCCAGATGCCGCAGCTGTCCGGATCGCCTCGCAAGTCGGCCTGGGACTTGCGGGTTAGAGGTCGCACAACGAGCTCCCAGTTGGCGAGGTCCTTGGAGTGGTGGATCTGGACGCCAGGCCACCACTCAAAGGTCGACGTGGCGATGTAGTAGTCCTCGCCGACCCTCAAGATGGAGGGGTCGGGGTTGAAGCCGGGCAGGATGGGATTGCGGACTTGAGGCATGGCGGCGATGATGGAGGGGTCAGGGCGATGCTGTTGATGCGATCAATGATGAAATGCTTGGGGAGCTGCATTTTGAGTATTGACGGGCGCCAGATGACGTGAGACGTGCCGTGAATTCATCCGCAAACTGCTGTTTGCTCCTCATGTGCGTTTTAGCCGCCATCTTTAGCCGGAGGGGTCGTGAGGAGATCCGAAGCGTCACGGGGGATACCCGAAGCCCGGGACCCGACCGGAGGCGGACATCGGTTCAGGACCCATATTTCCCGGTCCGCAGTCCGGACTCCGGAGTCCGGATCTGATGGTTGCTGCCTGGCGCTGCGTTGCGTTCTGGTCGTCCGAGCGCGGACACATTCGAAACCCTGGAGCTGCAATCGGTCTGTGGCTTGAGCTTGTAAGTCAAAAAAGGCCCGGCGGAGCCAATGCCAGATGTGCCAAGAGCAAAGAGATATAGCCGACAAACGCAGTACATATGCGTACAGGTAGATGAGCCGCACATCATCCCCCATGGACGAAAACAGGCCCTGAAGAACTTTGCGTCTCCACTTGGATCCTTTGCAGTATGGGTATGGCTGCTGGTGTGTTCACCTCCAACGGCTTTGCCCGTCCCGAAAGAACGATGCCCGCAATCAGTGCTCGCCTCAACCCGAAAACAGCCCTCTCAAATGTTCGCGTACATGATCCGTGTTAAGCAGCGTCGGCAGGCCAGTCCAACGATACGTTGCAGAGGCCGCATATGGCCTTCTGCAATCGTCGAATGAGATAGTCTGCTCGCAGTGGCGTCTCTCGTATCGTCTCACCTCACGCATTCCAGAGAGCTCTCCACGTTGAGACATTTTCTGAGAGTTGACTCTGGCCATGCCCGGTTTCGCCAGTAAAAGGGGAGCTCATAGCTGTGTCTGGAATGCAGCCATCTAAGACACTCGTCATTACAGACATCGCTTTTCACGAAATGGATCACCCAAGTCCTCCCGAAGCCTAGAGGATGTCTCTTCCCCAGTACACCCGACGCTGTTCGTTCAAACCATAATCATCGGCCGCTTGCAGACCCCTATCATGCCAAGAGACTACTGCTGCCAGCGGCGCCTGTTAAGGCAGCCTCGGCGGGAATAAGGTTCGTCACTTATATGATTCGCATTCCGGAGATCCGCAGGCACACGCAGTTCCGGAGCGTTTGCACTCCCTGTCCGAATGCGACAAGATTCTGGACAGACGAAAACGCCTTATGGCCGTTGGCGAGCAGCCGAAGAGCTTGGTAGCTCGACACTAAACCACGGAAGCTGGAGACTAGACGGACGCTTTCGACCGGTTCCGGCCAGCAGGATGCTTCTCTTCGCTCGTGAAGGCGAAATGAAAACGGAAGCTCTCTACTCTGAAAGAGAGACGTGGAGGGGGCCACGATGTGTATAAGAGGCAGTCTTTTGTCTCAAACAGCTTCTGGTGTCTCATCATCACATCACAGGCACTCGCACTCGCTAGCCAACCAATCGCCTTCGCCCACTCACTCGTTCACAGAGGACTTTATCGCTTCTCGCTTTCGATCACCATGCGTGTCTCTACGCTCAGCCTCCTGGCGGCCGCCCACGTCGCCACGGCCCGGTTCATGAACATGAACATGACCACCACTGCCACGACCTCCGCGACCACCACGGCCGCTGCTTCGGCCACCTCCACCCCTGGATCCGGCGACGTCAACATTAACATTGATACGGTCATCAACTGCTACGGCGACTACTGCATCAACATTGACAACAGCCAGCAGACCTGCGTCGGTGATGGCTGCCAAAACTACCACGTCGTCTGCCAGGGCGACGACTGCAAGGCCCAGGTCTGCGTCGACAACGTCAACTGCGACCAGCTCGTCGTCTGCCAGGGCTCCGAGTGCAACTTCCGCGCCTGCAAGGGTGACCAGTGCAACCAGAAAATTGAGTGCCGCGGCTCCATCTGCAACATCATCAATGAGCCCCGCAAGATCGTCTGCAAGGACGACTCGTGCAAGCCCGAGATGTGCACCGAGGACTGTGGCCGCAAGGTCATCTGCTCCGGCGACGACTGCAAGACCAAGAAGCCATGCGACTGCCCCGTCCCCAAGCCCCCTCCTGTCAAGCCTACCGTCAAGCCTACCACCGTCAAGCCTACCACCGTCAAGCCTACCACCGTCAAGCCTACCACCGTCAAGCCTACCACCGTCAAGCCTACCGTCAAGCCTACCACCGTCAAGCCCGTCGAGCAGCCTACTGCCCAGCCCCCAGCCAAGGAGACCACTGTTCCTGCCGGCCAGCCTGCTATTCCTAGCAAGCCCGCGGCCCCGGCTGTCCCAGAGCAGCCCGCGGCTCCTGTTGCCCC